>NC_071089.1:10882500-10907500 GCF_027358695.1 Spea bombifrons | reverse complement strand
TCTATGTGCACAAAACTGCATATCTATCTGAAGATCATTTCTATAAACGAGTACATGGTATCCAAGTCTGGGAACTCTCTGGGTTTGAGTTGGTCTTTGGGTTAGTTTCTACTTTATCTTTAACTGCCCAATTACCACCACTACCATCTCGGTGCTAACCCTAAATCTCAAATGGCTAGCCTGCCATTCATAAAGTTACTCTCTCACAAGAGGGAGAGCCCCAAGTTACCAAAGAAGGAAGGGTTAAAACGTACTACTAAGCCTGATTGCTTTTTTTACCATCTATGCATCTATCGCTTCCATTACTGATTATGTAGCCCAGACCATTTTTGGTCAGACGTAATTTTTTGTTTAATCTGTGCCCCAATTACCAATAAGATGTGCCTAGATGACGCTAAAATGAAAATCCAGCCCTGTGTATTATATATATATATATATATATAGATTTATGCATATGTATTGTATGCTTTACATTTAGATTTAGATATGTTCAGTAGGAAAATCATGAATACACACAGCCAACTATGAAGATCAGCTTCCATAAACCTTGGCAGAAACATTGTCCGATTTATGTTAAATCTGTGGAATTCTATATTCACTCGTTATTTAGAAAAGGCAGAGCAGCTGCCAGTTTGAAAGTGGATCGTTTACAACTGTAGATAAGATTCGCTGATATTAATCACATGAACGATTTTGCTCCATGTCTAATTTATCATGCTAATTATACATAGCTTTGCCAAGCCATAAAATGTTAAAGAATAAAATAAATTTAGCAATCTAAGATTCAAAGAAATAATTGGTCTACTGCTGAGGATCTGACCCATAAAACAATAACCCATGGTTTTAGAAAAACTAATTATATTTTACTTTTTTCTTTTTTTTTTATTAGTTTTGGAAAACGAGAGAGGGAGAGAGGGAAATGATCAGTGCATATAACTGCATAAAAACATAACTTTATTTCAAGGGCTCTGCCAGCTACCAAAGCCCTTTATTGCTTAATCCACATACCTAGGAACTTTCTGGGGTAGGCTACCCGTAGTTGTCCCTTTTCTTTGGGAATGGATTCATGTAGGTCAGGGCTAGCCACAGAGGGCTTTCAGTGGGTAAAAAACAGGCAGGGAGCAGGCAGAAGATGAAATTTGAGTTTGGGAGAGGGCTGGAAGAAGAACGAACTGACTTGTAGACCAGGGGAAGCAGGACTTCAACCACAGACTCTGGGCCAAGCCCAGAAAGTTCCCATGTATGTTTTTTGATGTTACGTATAATGTCAGATATATGTTGCTATGGTAACATTACAGAATCTATTGGCCACATGATACTGCTGGCTGATCGCATACATTGAATGGCATACTCCACTGGAAAGGGATAATGGGACCTCTGGATAGATAGCATAGAGTGGCGGTGGATGAGAAATGTAACAGTAGGAAACACAATTCAGTATTCTACATATGCTGGGAGAGCTAGTTAGGATATCAGTGATGTATTTACCCCTCTGAAGTCGCTATCTACAGTACATTAAAAGCACCTTTAAGACCCAAATGCCTGCATCTGACATCATATCGCAGCACCCTGTGTCTGAAACGTGCACAACTCCTTTTGATGAGTCGGCACGGCCTCCATGGTATAAATGGGCCAGTTGGGGAGATTGGAGATCTCCGCTGAAGCCGGCCTATTGAGCATCAGCACAACAGGGCCTAATAACCCAAGAGGGCATCCAGGCCCCCAGTTTTGTACCCAGAGGACTGCCAACCCCTGGACCTGTTGCTCTAGAAGTAGAGAAAATATACATACATATACACACATCAGCTTTCTGGAATCGGCTTTCTTGTGATAAAACAGTTCTGCTTAGGACCAAACATCTCGAAACAAAAGTACAAGCTATAGGTAGCAAAATGATATTGCTAGTGATATCAGGGAGCCAATGTGTACATTTATTCTGCAAACTTCCAGAAACTGGTTAGTGAATACACACCCCAGCATAGACCCCTTTAATGACAAAATAAATGTATAGGACAATAGATTTATCTTGCTGCCTAAATGCGAAAAAGAGATTTTGAACAATATTTAAATACTTAAAAATCGATTGAATATAGTTCACAGATTGTTTTCCTTGGTTCCATATATTTATATAAATATATAATTGAACATGAGCTTAGAAAACGTGTATCATGTATTAAATCATGAAATTAACATGCAGTACAGCCATATGGCACTAATGATTTTAAGTACAAGTCAGCAAAGGTTTTCTTGACAAAATAAACATGTTTAATTCTTTTAGAATGTAGGAAGATTCTATACGTATTCCTTTTAAGTCACTTTAAAAATCTGACATGAGCAAAATCCCCATAAAATCCAATAAGTCAAAAACATTTTTAATGCCACATCATCATGTATAAATGGTTTATTTGGAGTGCTTTAAGAACTCAACATTTTATTTACGTTGAAATCGTTGTGATCAAAGGACGTGTTTTAGAGTTTTCTATTGTATTTCATCCCAGCGAGTGCCAAAGATTCAAACAAACTTAATAAAAGCAATTTGTTTCACACAGTCTGGCTCTTTCATGGGTCAATATTTTATTTTACTAGAAATAGGGTTAATCAGCATCAATATATATATATATATATATATATATATATATATATTGATACTGATTAATATATATATCAATATCAATATTGTCAGGTTTGTATCGTACTTGTTATAATTTATAGATTTTATTAATCTTATTAATTTGCACCACTATGTGTGTTCATGTTATTCTATATATATTGGATATTGTCAGTTTTAACAATGTCATCAATTTTATGTTCTCTTCCCAATGAAATGGCATTAAAAAGTAATCCTAATAATAATTATTATTATTTTATTATTTGTTATTTTATTATTTGTTATTTTTTTATTTTTTTTTAAATGGGGTATCTCTACCTCATGTAGAGCAGCAGAATATGCACTATTTAGATCAATAGAATTAAAATTAATAATACGTGATATCATGAGGGCAGCATTTCATCTCAAGGTGCGCAAAGAAAACCGACCACCACCCCATCCCTGAAAGAATTGCTAAAAAAATATTATGGGTGGTGTATAGGCTGGTAAAGGACGCGGCATGGTCAAAAATGAGAGAAGTATTCACAGAGGGTAACTGGAACATGGTCAGAACTGGTGAAGAATTGGTAGAAGTGCTAAGCTTCTCATCTTATCATCTGACAGCACGGCTAGACTGCTTTATGAAGTATCTACCTATTATTGTAGTTCCTGCTCCATGCTAACTGTAACCATAGCCGAGACTTTCGCTAACTCTTTGGAGAAAACATCAAAGGCTTTGTAATGGGTTGGAGACCTCAGTCTTTAGGATCTGCATAGGTTTTGTTAGTGTGTACATAACACTCACAGTGATTTTAGTTTGTCTCAGTCTTGAATTTTAGGGTCATTTTTCCAATTTGATCTGGTATCTTCTTACACTCTGTTGACCTGAGTGCTTGCCTTGCGAGGAATCAAGGGAATTTGCAGTCAGCCTGACCCTTGAAGAAATGTACATAAAAAGAGTTATGCAATTCATCATCCTTAGCGATCAGCAACAATCTTTTTTACGGCCCCTTTCCAACTCACTGCCAACAGCACGTTTTCCCAACAAATGTGCAAACCCTTCAGAAGGCGATTTCATTCGCACCATCCTTCAAGAAAAGGAGTTTATTTGGAAAGCCCGAAAATAAAGAACAGATGGGGGGAAAGAAACAATTGCCTGGGTTTATACGTTTCATCGAAAACCTTAAGTAGTTTCAGCATTTACAAGAATTATATAAAATGTTTAAACATTTCATAGACTACGGGGCTGAAAATGTGTTAAGGAGAACAAAAGGATTCATTGTAACTTTATTTTAGAACTGAGCGAGGGGGCCGGGAACTTACAAGTATATAAAGTTTATTGAACCATTAAAATTACAGTTTTTGATGTTCTCACATTTTAAAACCACAGTTCACAACGATGGCTTCCAATTGTGCGAGCGTTGGTGTTTTCATAAGAAGGGCATTTTTTTTTTTTACTGTTGACTTTTACTTTTATAAACCCTTAGGCGGCAGGAGCGTTTTAAGATCTTGTATCTGCTTTACAGCACATCATCTATCAGCATGTCATTAGTAGCAGATCTTTCCAAAATCTGAATCAATGCAATGTGCTGTTATCTGCCGCCAACGTAACCCCATATGATGTATCCGGTGCTGTCAGGGACAGTGTTGGCACAAACTGTCCTACTCAGACCCCTCTTATTCTCCCGTCTATGTGCTTTATCTGGAGGAGATATGTGGACATCTACTTCTAATTTGGAAAAAAAAATTCCCCATGGAAGCTGAGGAGATCGATATCATTTAACCTTGTGGCACTGATGGGTTTCAAAGTACCTTAACACTGACTATTCTCAGTGTTTATTGAGATGGGTTAAGTTGACCAGTTAGATTCCTGGACCTACAAGCCATCCCACCGGTGGGAATCCTAGTCGTTACAGATTCATTGTGACCGGAATTGTAAAAAATGGTTTCCCTTTTTTCTATCAGTGTTAGCTTTTACTTGAATAAATTCGATCTGAAGGTCTTGAAAGTTTATGTAAATTTACACCTTTTTCTATGTTGGCTCAATGAAAAGTATCAACTTGAACTAAAGGCTCTATTTTCTCTTGAGATAATATGGCTTTATCCATTCCCTTAAAGATGTAAGATCTGGGTCTTGCAGTGTTAATAGAAAATGTGCATTCTTTAATTGTATCAAATCTAAAAGGATTTTAATAATAGTATGAATTGAAAATTATTGGGTGTGGGGTGTACTTTACATCTAGGAGAATTACATGACATGTATTGGAAAAGTGGGGAGAGCGACGGGAATGATCGCTTAAGAGAAAATGGAAAAAAAAGGTAAAAAGAGAATGAGGTGGTATTAAAAGATAAGGCTGTCATCGGAGGTTGGAAATGGTACTTCTTTTTTAAAGCATCGGAAAAGTTTGAAAATTCCATCTGCACATTGAAAATGTATTTTCCGTGAGGAGAATTCTTTCCTTACTCTGAGACTGAGGTTAATCAAGGCTTTAAAATCTGACGTGCTTATTGGCAGACATAGTGCTATGTCGTACTATTAATGAACAGCCATTCCTCAAGCAGATGATCACCCCATTAATTTAATTAATGTGAACCATACACTTGAGCCCTAACGAATAAATATATGTCAAGCTGAGACGGATCGAGTTCTTGGCGATTCTTATGCATTCGCTGTAGACTCTGTTGTTATCCCTCTTTATGAGAGACTATGTTGTTACATTTTTTATTAGACGTTAACAGTTTAATGTGGGTCAGTCAGGTCACACAGCCCTCATATAAAATACACTATATGGACAAAAATATTGCGACATCACTCCTATTATTGAGTTTAGGCGCTTCAGCCACACTCATTGCTAATAGGTGTATAAAATCAAGCCCATGGGCAGCCATCTCTATAGACAAACATTAGCAGTAGAATGGGTTATACTGAAGGGCTCAGTGACTTCAAACATGGCACTGTCATAAAACGCCACCTTTGTCACAAGGCAGTTTGTGAAATTCTGCAAATTCTGTCCTGGTCCACTGTATCTGCTATTATTGTGAAGTGGAAATGTCCGGTAGTAACAACAGCTCAGCCACAAAGCGGTAGACCACGCACACTCTCAGAGCAGGACTGCCAAGTGCTGAAGAGTGTAGTGCAGATGCCAGGGGAGCGTTACCTAATAGAATGCATTGAGACTACAACAAAGTTTGGTGGAGGACGGATAATGGTCTGGAGCTGTTTCTCAGGATTTGGTCCCCTTGGCTCCAGTAAAGGGTAATATTGTGGTATACAAATACATTTCAGACAACACTGTGTTTCCAACTTTGTGGGGACATTTTTGGGAAGGCCTTTTTCCAGCATGACTGTGCCCCAGTGCACAAAGCAAGGTACATAAGGACATGGTTGGATGAGGTTGGTGCGAAAGAACCTGACCGGCCGCACACAGCCCTGCCCTTAACCCCATTGAACAAGAACAGATTGTGAACCAGGTCTTTCCATTCAACATCAGTGCCTGGCCTCACAAATGCTCTACTGGATGAATGGGTGAAAATTCCCACATAAACTCTCCAAAATCTTGTGGAAAGCCTTCCCAGAAGAGTGGAAGCTGTTATAACTGCAAAGGTGGGACTAACTACATATTAATGTCTATGTATTTAGAACGCAATGTCATCAAAGTCCCTGTTGGTGTAATGGTCAGGCGTCCCAATACTTGTGTCAATATAGTGCATGTTTTTCAAAGTAATCTGTTTTTGCTTCATTATTGAACAACACACCACCTCTAAAGGCTAACGTTATCCTAGCCTTGGCGTAGGAAATGCCATAAACATATCATTTTGGTAAGGTTTTATTGCAACCTTGAAAATCCCATGATACTAGACCAGACCCCAGCCACCCCCTAAGACTTACCTTAATGGCCACATGTCATTATGCTGAGCAGCAGGATATGGCATCAAATCCAGCACTCTCCATCTTAAGAATACACACCACAGAGTACATTCACTATAGAGGCTGTGCTGGTAAGGTACAGTGCTCCATAGTGTTTGGATCTCCCCAACTGGCGCGCGGACCAGTGGTGTGCCTGGGAGCCTGATCATCACTCAATAATCTGCCCCTGATTATGCACCAAAGGGGCTACCACCGATTCAAGTGTCTGGCAGTAAAGCCCTGGGTTGTTAAGATGCTTACCTAAGCTTTAGTTAAGAGTAGTTTTAAAAATGGTTTACTGCGTTGATTCCAATGCAAAGTTCGGTGTAGGCCATTTGACTGAAGTAGTTTCTTCCCAATTGAACACAAAAAACAAAATACTAATAATAATACTAAAAAAATACAATTATGTATTGTACATTGTTTATGTACTTCCACAGAAACTGTACCTCAGATCACTTGGAACCCACCAAAGTTCTGCTGTTTCTAAGTGACAATTGCCTTTAAGTAATTCCTTTATGTTGGAACAGTGTTTTTTTTTCTCTTTCTCAAACAGCATAATAATTCAAAAATGTGATTTGATACTTGTACATTTAACATCCTGGGGTTTATCGGTCTGTTTTTTTTATGGATTTTAAGAAGATTTACCAATTCAAGTGTTTGGTGATGTCTTGTTTGAAGCCCTGTCTCAACAAGCCTTAGACCAGTCTTGTTGATCAATGCAGACCATTAGTTTTTGAATTGTAACATTTGTAACAAGGTTAACAAATTTGTTGGCAAGTTCAGGCCAAGCTTAAATGAGAATCATACATTTATTAAATTCTAAATACTACCTATAGTGTGCATTGCTTGTTTTTTAAAAAATCAATGTAATCATTTTCGAAATAATTGATCCAAAAAGAATATACTATTTTAGCTTATGAGAACCTGAAAAAGGGGCAAAGGTAGCACGGTGATCAAGTCTCCCCTCTGTTTATGCCGGCCTTACAAAGGCTACCTGAACCAGTTAAAGCAATGATGATAAACTTAATAAGGTAATAAATTAATTGGAAATAATTAAATGCAGAGCCTGTGATCAGGAAGAATACTTAGGGTATATATAAGGGCAGTGGTAGATTTGGGCCGAGGGTGCTAGTTGGGTTATTGGTCTTTCAGTGCCCCTGGCACGCCAATGCTGCATGGGTCTGCTAGAGAGATCTGATATCTAAACATTATATACCAGCACACATATGCAACGCTATTGTATGGATTTATTCAATGTACAGAACTGTAAAGCAAAAGCGACAGATTTACTGCAATGACCCCTCTCCGCACATGCAGAGTCTCCGAAATCCACCGTAGAAAAAATCCAGACAACAGAGACATTATAAAACAAATTTTACAAAACTTTATTTTTTTTTAGAAAAATAAAAATCTTAAAAACAGAAATACAAAAACATTTTTTTCTGTACAAACTACAAAAAACAAAACATTATAGCAAATGACATTTGCTGCTTTCATTGAAAGCGTAAACTACAGATACCGCGTGTACCTTTTAAATATTATTATTATTATTATTATTATGCAGCACCAGTTATGAATAATCAGTTATTAACCCCTTATTCATACCGTCTTACAAAAAAAATTAAAAAACACAACAAAAGTTTGCAAATAAGTAGGTAGCTCTCTAGAAAAAAAAAAGTAAGAAATTATTAAGGCAGAAATTCTCTAGATTTTTTTTTTCTAGCATGAAAATATAGCCTCCTTTCAAACCCAGATAAGAAGACTTCCTGTGAGTCTTAAATGGACAGCTGGTATACCTCAGGACACCAGGCAGCGGAGATCTAAAGGAAGAGACCCTGTTTCACAGATTTGTTGATAAGAAATACTGATCTTTAAAAAGGTCATGAATTGTACAAATGCATTTTGAAAACTCATTTGTGCCCCATCACCAATCAGAGAAAACCATTGCATGAACTTATGGCTGTAATGGCATTTTGTCTTTTTTTTTTTAGCTATATGTACTGATTGGGAAATCATTTCTGTAAAGTAAATGCATCTGGAGAAGTGAAGGCCTCTGATGTCTTGAAATATGTGGCTCTCCATGTTACTTGATGAATTTTTGGTCTACTAACAGACATCTTTGGACTTGCGCTTGTCAAATAGAGTTCTTAAAGCAGACTGTAGGTTTACGTAGGGTTACGTTAACCTTCCGAAGGCCTACACCAAATAAGCAGGTGTGAGCGAGAAAATAATTAAATAGTGTGCTGCGTAGGTTAGACTATTATACTGTATATAACAGAACAACTGATAGTTTGGTAATCCCTGTAAGAAATAAAACACTATAATAATGTGTCATTGGGCTGAAATTCCCATTCCAGTGGTATGTCCACCACATTTTTTTTTGGTTTTGCTTTGTTATATTGTTAATATCATCCTCAATGCTGAGGGAACTCAATATATGTTTCAATTACCATATATTCTTCTCCAACAGTGTGTCACTTTTACTTTTTTTGCCTTTTTTTTTTTTTTAATTATCACATTCTTGCTGATTTATTGCACGTCCATCCTGGCCGATTCTCTTAAAGCACAAATTTTAAATTAGAACGAGTATTAGTGCATCTTCCATCCCAAATAAAATAATTCAACAACGCAAATGGATCTTGCAAATTAATGTCTCTGTCATCCAGTCACCTTCACGTACGTTATCTTGTTGTGATCAAACACAACGTTTCTTGATCCGGCTTTGAAGAAAACAAGCTGTCGACCTGTAGTGAAAACAAAATATGTATATTTAAGGAAGGGGACTCAATAAATAGAACGCCGACAGTAACATATCCAAAGGCAAGACATATTTCCTTATTTAATAGCTGCGAAGGGTAGATATATGTGAATAAATTAAATTATTCAACAAAAATAATATAACCTGTAATCGATATTTTTAGTACATAATTCATGGTTTTAACTCCGAAGTGCCTGATACCCTTTAATGGTACATCTTTAAAAACTATTCTTTATGACCAAACTTTAGGCAGGCAATAATACTAATAAGGGCAGACCAAGCAATCCCCGTAGTTTCAGTTTCACAATCAATCTTTCCACACTCCCACGTTTATTTCAGCCTATCTTTCACTATCGCGTTGTAGGATTTTCTTCCCGAGATACTTCTGCCTGATATAATGGCTGTTGGAATGGCCACCTTCTCCAAACACTGAATTCCATGCAGCTTCCAGCTGGGCGACTTATGCAGAACCATAAAGGAATGCACACCATCTTTCCTACAGATGTTTTACGAGTTTTTCTTTCTTCTACAACCGCTTTTATTTTAATGATGCCCAGATACATTATATCACCTATAACCTTTAAGTCTACATATATTAAAAAAAAGACACTGTGTCACATAAATATATTTTGCAAATAAATAAAAAAAATAATCTGAATAATTACAACGAACACAAATAAATACAATTTCCCATAAAAATAATTTAAAAAATTCTTCCATGTGTATAAACACGGGTATAATTATTCTCATTGCAATTTATGGGAGAATTGCTTTCCAATCGCTTGCGTAATATGTATCCACAGCACTGATTCCGTGTGATTTGTTGCATTAGCATTTATTACCTGTCCACGTTGTCTGATTAGTCCAAACGAAGGCTTGACACTGCGAATGACTATCACAAATCTCTATAGCTTCGTTCATATTAAACACAGACAGGAGGCATCCACTGTGATGATAGGACGGCCAGCACTTATAATCTTCTTCATTGATAGCAGCTTCTGCTACTTCTTTGTATTCTGAAACAGATAGTCGGCACCGTTAGATATAGAAGCATGGGGAAATTCATTATTTAAACCTTTTAACATGTACATTTGGCAGAAACACAGAGTTTGACGGCAGATAAGAACCATTCAGCCCATCCAGTCTACCATTTCTGCTGACTCAAACCTTCATCAGTCCTTGGTCTTCGATTCAGAAGCCATATGCCTACCCTATGCATCCTTAAGTTCCCTCATTGTACTAGACTCTGCCACTTCCGCTGGGATGCTGTTCCACTTATCTATCAACCTCTGAGTTAAGTAAAACTGCCTTACATTACATCTGAGACTCTGACCCTCTAGTTTTAAACTGCGGCCTCTTCTTCTTCTAACACTTCTCCTCCGTTCAAATAGACTTATCTTATGTGCCGAGTTAAATCCCTTTGATGTATTTAAATGTTTCTATCACATCCCCTCTTTCTCTTCTTTCCTCCAAGCCGTACACATCGAGATCCCTTTAGTCCTTCCTGGTCATTTTTATCCTATGAACCATTTACCAATAATACAGGACATTGCTGCAAAATAAGCAGGATATTCTGCCTAATGTCAACAGAACTGGATACGTCCTTCCTTTTCAACAGGTCTTGAGAATTGGCTACTGACCAAAGCTCTGCATCGGAGACGTAAATTCCTCAGACACGCATAATAAATTAACATATGCTGCAAATTAGCCCGAGTGGTGACATTTGCACCAGATATCCTAATGCCAACTAATACAGCTCACGGTCAAATATTGCTTCAATGTGTTTGCACTACCACAGACATTACAACACATGATAAAGGAAACGGATGAATAAAAGGAACACGAGAATCATGCATTTATTGTCTATAAAACACTGGATTTTATGTCGATTTTCTAAAAAAAAAAAAAAAAAAAAAATTGGATTTTTTTCCCTTTTTTACTAAGCTAATTTTTCTTTGGTTGCCTCATATGTTTGCTCGTTTTAATGGCTCACGGGAAAGAATACAAGGAATATGTCACTTTATTTTATCACGTTGCCTCTATGTATTGACTAATACATTACCAAGCTGGTTTGGCTGCCTTTCAGTCTCCCTTGGCTTTTAAAAGCCACCCTCTTGTTCTCGTTCTACATTTCTCCTAAGCTTCACTGAGCCTTCTTTATTACCGAAGCCATCGGTGAATTAATCACTTTTTTTTTTAAATATTACAACTTGGTTCATTCATAAACATGCCATTTAGATGTAATAATCCCGCAGCTTCATATTTCTGATTGTGTGCTGTACGGGAGATGTAAGACACATGGCGATGACGCAATAAGTCGTGAATGGGCATTTCTTTAATAAAGACATTTTTCAAAAAAATACATTTGGGAAAGAATGTGGAGCAGTCACCATAGAAACCAATCGGATGCTCCTGCCGACTGGTGGAAATTTACACTATGTTTTCTCTTCATAAACACAACTCATACCTTCCAACCCTTGGAATGGCCAGAAAAACCTTGTGTTGAGGGCATGTAGTAAGAGAGACGTGGCTACTATTTATATAAGCAAGGCATTGGGCAGAATGATGCAGTATATTCACAGACATCATGAGAAAGAAAGATTTGGGTCCCAATGAGGGACTGTCCTTCGCCATATGAACAATAGGCAATTACCTAGGGCAGGGACGTCCAACCTGCGGCCCTCCGGCTGCTGCAGGACTACATCTCCCATAATGCTCTTTCAGCTAAGGGGCTGGCTGAGGAGGATGGGAGATGTAGTCCTGCAGCAGCTGGAGGGCCGCAGGTTGGACGCCCCTGACCTAGGGCCTGCTCATATTTATGGTCCTCACAGACCTGTTTATTTCAATCTATGACTTGTTTACGAAGATCAGAAAAATCATGAGCCGTCCATTTATTTTAGATAAAGAACTGCACCTCTACTACCTTCACTAGAGAAGACATAAGGCCACCCCAACCCCTAAAAGCTGCGGGAGAGGGGCTTTAGAAATGGGGGCTTACATAGACACCTTGTCTAGAGCCCTCTTACTTCCTAATCTGAAGCTATCTGCTCCTATGTGAAATCTATGAGGTCCTTCCACTCGTTACAGAGCGGATAAGTCACAATTAAGTAGAAAAAAAAATAATAATCTCAGAAGCTACTGAAAAACTGTCTGCTTCCTCCTACCAGACCGTACAGCAATATACAATCTAAATATTGAAATATTTTCGCATGGTTCCGTGTTACAGTTTACTTTAAAAGCTAGTCTATTTTTGGCATAGTGATTTCCAGACGGTTTTTCTTTTGGTTGCCTGTTTTTTGCTTGTTTTGTTTTACAAGTAAAGCTATGTCTTGAAGATTAGAATAATATTTACCTTCTAATTTTGCCCTCAAGGAAAGTTTTTGAGTGCTTCCAAATTCCGTGTAATTGTTTGATGCAAATTGAAAACAAAAGTCCGCTGTATATATATGTATATAGATCACAAGCAGATATTCATCTATTCAGCTGCATTTGCTGCAAGGTCTTACCCGTAGATTTTTTTTTTTTTTTTTTTTACTGTAGTTAAAGTTTTTTATTATTATTATTTTATTGTGTTTCAATAGTTCAGAAATGTTATTAGCACCATTGTTCTCAAAACACAAAGTCCACGTCATTCATATCTTCCCACTTGGCTGCTTTGTATCTGTCAATAAACAGCCAAGACAACTCGAGTTATGGGGTAAATAAATAGCAAGTTTTGATATACTTGCAAAATAAGTTAAAACAATGTATTAAAAAAACTTAAAAGGCTTCTTAAAGAGCCATGTCTGATTTTTAAACAAGGACCAAGTTTAATAGGTCTGGCATTGGGACACTTTCCATGCTGCCCAAACCTGTTGAGAGTTCAGCGACTTTGTATAATGTTTCTTTATCCAAACACAGAGACGTAGAAGGGGATTTTATATTAAAATACATTTTTTTAAATGGCTTTTCCTTAAATAATGCTAAACTTTTTTCACAGTTTACATTATTGCACAATTTACCCAAGTATTTCTGATTTGTTGCATGTATACATGCGAGGGGTTGTGGTCTCCACCAGTCGACCAGAGTTTAGGAGAAGAAATAAGCCCTCCTTGTAAGTGACGGGGTGCACGGGGGGCTTGACTTCTAGGAAACTGGTTTGGTAACCATTGACTGGATCTTTCGCGTAGAACAGGGGTATCCTGCGGGGTATCCAACAAACCCAGCCTGCTTGTAGCCTTTGAGGCCCAGAATGCCACCACTTGTCTAGATCACCTGGCTTATTATTATATCACAATTTACACCAAAATAGAAGCGGTTGCCTACCCAACATTCAAAGTGAATGCATTTCTTGGGTGAGATGTGGGGCATATCTGGAGAAGCAGGAGGGGGGGGGGTTGCCGGAGTCAGGAATCCTAAATGAAGTCAATGGAATTTGAAGTCTCTCAGCAGTAAATCACATCATCAAAAGGTCAAAGTTCTGGTCAATTTCCAGACTAATGATGTTTAAAACAAATAAATACTTGACTAATACAAGAAATCCAGCCATAAATTAGAACCTAACACACATCATCAAGTGGGGCTCAACAAAAATATTTTTTGAACCTTTTTGAATATTATGTTACACACTTTTAAAGTTACAGTAATCTAAGAAAAGTTTGAAATCTATTTCAGCCATTAAATTACCATTCAATTACTCTAAAGGAAACACAGAACTTAGACTTGTAAAAATAATTTCACTTTAAATGGAAAATTAACATTTATGAAATTCATGTTATTATTAGCAACATTTCAATTGAGTGGTATCAATCAGATCAGCAAATTAATAATTAGGGAAAGATGCATTTTTGGAGAAGAATACTAGATAAGATGTACACTTGGGTGTTTAAATACATGGAAATATCAGAGTTTAAGCAAGCCATTCGCACTTCGCTTGCAAAACAAGCCGGAAGGTAGGGGTTGAGGGATCAAAGAATACTATCACGCTATAATAATAATAATAAAAATAATAAAAATAATAAAATGTGGCAGAATCTGTTCATTGTTTTGCAGGTATATGCCTTAAGCCCCAGCCAGAAATACTAAACATTACATGAAACTAGATAACCATTAACCTGAAACTTATGCAAGCCACCCTGGAAAGTGACGGAACAAGATAAAACAGGCGTGGATCTGATATCGAGAGTACACCGACCTCCAGCTTCACTGCATCAATAAACCTATTTATCATTTTTAACAAGGGCAAAATAACTTAGAACCATAAAAAACTGTAATCACGGTTCGTTCGTTCGTATGAAATACAAATGTGGTGGTCTGGTAAGAAACATTGTTGGACTAGTGATGGGACATTGTATTCTAGTCTATACACTAAATAAATCCATAAAATAAAAAAAAAGATATAAATATATATTAATTTACGTAGCACCAACAAATTCTGCATTGCTGTACAATCTTTATCAATATATTTAAGTAGTTGGAACCTGGTATGGACAGTCCCAATATCTGTTTTAAAGCAGAGTTTCTTCCTGAGACCTTTAAACGTGTTATTTTCTTTAATGAGCATTTGTCTCTTGACCAAAGGAACCTTGTGACCAGATTTTCATTGTTTAAAATTGTTAGAATTGTCTTAAACATGATTTTAATCAGCCTTAATTACTGCTCGTTTCAGCCCCAACAAACCCGACTGTATTTTACTACTAACTTTAGCTACCAGTTGGACGCTTGCCCAATGCCCTTATCAAGTGATCAACAGCAAGTGTACTCAGGTTCAATGAACCCAACAGGAACACCACAATAAAAGCAATTTACTGCTCTTGATTTTGAGAAAACTAGAGAATTTCTTGTGTCACGTTGTGGGTCTTATCTAGAAAAAGAGCATTAGAAAGTGGTAAAGTAGAACTAAAAAATTCCATTACGATACGTGAAGACTTTCCAAATGAGTTGACCCTAAGGATTTCGAATATATGAACCTGTGGCTTGCCCCTGCTCGTAATTATTTGTTTACAGTATGCTACTGTTCAAAAGTTTGGGGTCACTTGGAAATGTCCTTTTTTTTCAAAGAAAACGCAAATTTTATTCATTAAAATAACGGATCAGAAATACAGCGCAGACGGGGTTAATGTTGTAAATGACTATTGTAGCTGGAAACGGCTGATTTTTAATGGAATCTCTTCATAGGCGTACAGAGGCCCTTTATCACTCCTGTGTTCCAATGGCACGTTGTATTCGCAATTAAAAGGCTAATTGATCGTTAGAAAACCCCTTTGCAATTACGTTACAGCTAGAAATGTCCTTTCTTGCCACGAACACAGCTAAGTGACCCCAAACTTTTGAGCGGTAGTGTAGGTCAATGTCACGGAAACAATGTTTCTGGCTTATTCTGTAGGAAGCTAGATAAGATCACCCAGACTTTTCTAGATTTAGAGAGCGATAGAGCGCAGTATATTGGGATCTATTGAGGACACAGATACCCTGCAGCCTCCAACGTTAACACCAAGGCCTGAAACACCAAATCACTACAAAATATACAAAAAGGAGGGTAATAGTAGCTGCAGGGGTCCCTGAATTTCTTGAAGCACTCTGTAAATCTAGCCCTGCAAGTTAAATTTCAAAGATTCGGAAGTTGACGGCTTAGCTGCTGTGTGAAAACCTTAATTCTGCCTTAATGTCTTATTATGTGTCAGTTTAACTCCGTGTGCCTGGTTCGGGCTGGTATTTTGATAGCATGCCCTACGCTTAGAGATATGACCACTACGGTAATTAATTTACACGCGGAATGGCTTTCAGTTTGTGCAGTGTTGCTATGGTTACTGTGCACGGTAACCAATCGTACAGACGATCCTCGATATCACTTATAGGATATATTGTATGCATACTGAGGAAAATAATGTGCATGTTTACTAAACACGTCGAAAAATCTGGTACTTTTATTTCTTTTAATCTGGCATTTATATAAAGAGTGGTTACGGATAATGTTTACATTGGTTGCCAATAGGCATTTTTTTGGCGTTACGCAGGAATCGCTTTAAAAGTTTTTTTGGGGTTGTTTTTTTTTTTTATTTTTTTTTTTTTACAGTGAGCCAGGGTTGCTTAAACAAGTTGGAAGAACATTAGAATTTAAAGCACTATAAATGTTTTACAACTCAAACATTTTTAAAGCTTAAGACCCGCATTTTTTTGTAACCCGATCACAGTTCACCTTGTTAAACCTTGTTTTATGAGAACACTGAGCTTGAAGTGCAGTTTCACCGGACTTTCATGGTAATTGTTAATATCACTTTTCACACTTGATGTTCAAAGAAATCACTTTTTTTTTTTACAATGAAAACCAGTGGGTAACATGCAAAAAAAAAGGGGGGGGCACCTATTCTATACGTTCAGCTTCTAGCAGCCTTTTCTCTACAATATCATGCAATTTATTAAGCAACTGAAACACTGGATGAAGGGAAGAACAGATTTAGTGTTCCCCTAAAATAGCTATAGCATAACACATAGTACAAAGCTTAAATTTGCCATTAAAATGCTGTCCGTGAAACAGGAATAAAATATTTTAATTCTTTATTTTGCTATTTGGGGAAATCTGCTGATTGAATATTCCACTAAAAAGTTAAATATTACATGATATTAGATGCATTTGTTAGATTATTATGAATACATATTAACATACAGCATTATGCAACATTAAATTGACTTATTATTCAGCTTTTTAGGTTGTTCTATCAAAAAATATATTTTTTTACAATATCATCAAGGGTTACATTTTTTTTTTGTGTTCAAAAACATAGTTGTGATCCAATGACTCTTGGCAAAACCCAAAAATAAAATAGCTCAAAATGGAACTTACCAGCCTTTGGCGTATATGTAATATTTGAGAGATACAGTCCATTCCTGTACATGTAAAGTACTTTTTCAAACTGAGATAATGTTTCGTCTATTCCCCAACGCAGTTCACCTGGATTGTAAAAATATATACTAGTAAAAAAAAACCAACTAATTTTTCTAAAAATACACACGAAAAATTAAATATATATATATATTTTTAACATTTATCCATTACTTCACTCAAAATAAAAATCTTTAAAAAAAAAATGAAAATGTCCTTAAAGTGTTTACAAACCAATAACAATCTAAGATTTTCATCCCTTGTTCAGTTGTAACTAGAACCAACCAAATTCAATTATCTATCGGCCACTTTGCTGATTCTACAGAGAAGCAGAAGACGGTATCGAAGTTCCGCTTTTAACGTCACAATTATTTGTTCCCTTTATTTTTTAAATCATATATGATGCCCTTGTAAATTTGACTTATTTGCTAGAGGCATCGTATTCGGTTTTACTTCGGTCTTTCAACTCCAATGCAGCTTGAAGAAGCACTCATTTAAGTTATTATTTTATGTCATATTGCAAACTAGCGAAAAGTTCAATATATTATTACCTGTTGCATTGACTATTGAGTCCAGTAGTGGTCTAAGAGACGAAGGTGCGCTATGTGGCAGGAGATAAGTGAAAAAAAATCTACGGGGGAAAAACAAACAAAAAAAGGTAATCAATATATATATTATTATTTTTTTTATTTTTTTTAAAGCACTTTTTCCCCTTTGTAAGTACCTTGTAAATATAAGTAGACTATTTAATATAAAATTCTAATAGGCAATAACTCTTCTGCTATTCAGGAAATATAACCATACTTCTGAATCAAAAAAAATAACCGACACCATACTGAAGATCCGGCGTACTTAAAGGGAACTTTAGATACAAGGCTCCCTTGTAATCACCTGTAAATACACCGTTAACACTGCAGCTTGCTGTGAAGCCTGTGGGTTGTGGCTATTTGTAGGGATGTCTGGCACTCTGATAAAAAAAAAATGTATTACATTTTCTTTCAGCCATGGTGGGATTGTATGGGTGTGCCCCACAAGCATTTTAGGATCTTAAAATTGGAACATTTGGGAATAAGGACAGAAATAACTTGGAAACGCTTAACTTTGTTATATGTATGTTTCAGGTGCTGAGTTTCCCCAGGAAAAGACAAAGTAATTGTTGTTAAGTTATTTAGTTGTTTGTTTTTGGACATGAAAATTCCAAAAATGGTCAGAATACTTTGATTTTCAAGAAATAATAATCTGTTTTTTTTTTTAAAGGTTTATTTGCTTGCCTTCTTCCATTGATTCTCAAAGTTATCCTTTAGCAGATAAAAATAGTTTTGTGCTGAGCTATTTTGCAAAATGGTGAGATCTTGTTGTCTGTTACCATAGAGAGGATCGTAGAGAAACCATAGAGATGGACTACGTTGACATAACTGGAGTCCATTAGTCACACCACTTATAAAGTTTTGTTTAAATGAGTCTGTCCTGGAATTACCACACGACAGTAAATGGTAGTAAATAGTTACATAAGTAATTACCACCAGATAACATATTAGCACCTTCAAAAGGCCCACCAAGTCACCCTACCTAGGGCATTAAGCAAGCCATCAGGGAAACCTGGTAAATGCCCGGTGTGCCAGTGCCCAGTGGTGCTCATGCAACAGATCCCATTCTATAGTGTGCAGTTGCAGATAGTTACATACATGTAAGAGCGTACCATGCACAATTTTAATCCCTGGTTCGGCCCTGGTGTTATATGTATCCTATTGGGGCTGGACAGGAGATGAAAATCAACTCTGGTGCTTTAAGGCCAGAGGTGTAGGCGCCACTGCTTGCATGTACCCCCAACCACATGCACCCAACCAGCGGCCGTACGCTGAAAGACCAATGCCGCTCCAGTAAACTCGCCCAGTGTGCCAGATGGCCAGTCTGGACCTGACCCATACAATCATCTCTTCTTGTGCTTAGCCCCCCAGGGGATAGCCGGACCTCCAGCTCTCCAAAATGTAGCAAGCAGCACAGAAGAGCTTTTATACGCCATGTAAAAGGCTGTATAAATTGTTGGCTGCAAATGAGTAAATGATTATTTATGATGCTAGACTGCAGCAGTAATAAGACATTAAGTGGATACAAAATAATATAGTCACTTATTTATAAAGACTGGAAAAATATCAATTATTCCCTCTTTAAACTAGAGGCCCCAGCGTTAATAAGAGTTAATAATCTGAACACAAATATATATTTTATTTATTTATGTTCTTTCTTGTTGCCCGGTTTTGATTTGCGATAACCAGCCGAGTTCCCTTATAATCTATTTACTAGCGGTTGGATTGAGCTGAATACAGAGCTAGCACAAGAAGCCCTTTTGCCGACGCTCGTTTCCAGCACGGCCTTTTTACTTTGTTGAAATCATCAAACCCGGCTTAATGTGACCTGTCATAAATCATCACACGTTTACTGTCTGCTGAAAACGATAGAGGATATTCTTAGCTACAACAGTTTAGTTGTGTGCTTTGGAGAAAAGCTGATTCAGGGCAACGAGAAAAGCTTCTGTTAGTTCAAAGGGGATTTTGAATAAAGAAAAAAAAAAAAGAGAGCTTAATAGAAAAGAAAAAAGGAAAGTTCATTAGATGTCATGTAAAGAGCACAAAAAACAAGTGCCATTTTACACTGGTTTTAAAGAGACAGTAAATAAAGAGACATTAAAAATATAATAAAAACGTTAGACCTGTACATTAATGAATGGATGGGGTTATAGCAATATTATTCTACGGATTAGGACCCACTCCTTTACCTGTATGCATTATAAAGATTCCTCTTCTCGTTCATCTTCTGACACTTTCCATCTACAGAACACGGGAGCGTAAAATTTCTTGCTGGGAACTCCATGAAACAGTCAGAGTTGCTGGAACACGAAGTTTCTTCAATGCTTGCATCGTCTAAATCGGTAACTTTCAATTCCCCGTCCACAATAACAAACTGCCGCGGTCGGAAATCCAGTAGCGTTACGGAGCCAAGGGGAGAACGGGCCAAGTAATGCAGAAGTCGGACTAAACTGAGACATATCTGAAACGAAAATAAATCTAATGAGTACAAATAAACTGCTTACTGATTTACACTTCATTGGGTTACTGTATTCTGTAAAAACATTGTTGTGTTGTGCTCAATAACATCCCTGCATGCACAGACATTAGAACCGAATGAGGAAAGATATTGAAATTTTAGCAATAATAGAAGTTCCGATATTTTACTGAAGTATTTCTTAAACAAATATTTAACTTACTCGAAATCTGTCCTCCCAAGAGGACTGCAAGAGCTGAATCATCTCCAGCGGCGAGCCTAGTTCAGTGATGGTCGTCAGCGTATCTTTGATGTCATTATTGTCTTGATAGCAGTAGCCATACAGCTGAAAATAAAATAACAGAGATCAAGGCACTATTCACTATACTCGGGACAAAATGCAGATTAATATTTACAAACATGCACCTGACCTGCACTGATTGGCTAATGGGCTTGTTGCCTTTTCGGATATGGATAAGGTTGTGTTATTGATAAAGAAATAAGGGGATAGACTGGGCACGTAGAGTTAATGCAATACATTTCACCATTAAAAGATGAGGACAGATATATCAGTCTATTAAAGTAGGCCTTGCATATCTTTAGCTCAGTTCCACAGTGGCATATTAGCATAACATCGCAAATTCTTAGTTGTTGACAAGTGAATGGGACTATGCAGCTACAACACAATGCTTCCCGGACAGCCATAAATCTCTTTCCAGTTTTACTAGGATTTCAAACTGTGAAGAGAGCAATCATGTTGCGGGTTTTGAGCCAGTCCTTAATAAACAGAGGGCCAAGCTCATTAGAAGTAAATGAGAACAAAGTCCTCAATTAAGCATTCCTTATCTCAAGCCATAACCACCCCATAAGGCATGCGGTAGGAGATAATACAAGGAAGGTTCTCAAGCAGCCGGTGTGAATACGGGCAGAAGAGAACATTTCCCCACAATGATGCTTCCATCGTGTGGCATTCTGACTGCCGAGGGACTATGAATCCGGCCCAAAGGAAGGACAGTGCTGAATTTAAGATATAGTTCAACAAGAACCGAGGGAAGACTTTTACACAATGAAACAGTTGCCTCAGCCAATGCCTATCTACCCATTTCCCTACCTTCTGCCTTTCTTATCAACCGCTGCTCACGTCTCTTCTCTCCTTCACTCTGGAGGGCCTATGGACCACCTAGTATGTCGTTACACATTATTCCTTCCCATAATAATATAATATCTGTGGTTATCTCCAAATATTACCATACTAAAACAAAAACTAGCCTGATAAAAGAATTTAGCATCTATGTGGGGGCAACAGCCCTAGCAATGTTTGAATCAGAGCACAGCATCTACAGTTCAATGTAGGATTTAATACGGCTACAGCATCGTGTCCAGGGCAACCTCAAAAAAGCACCAATACATACAGTCACAACATATAACATGCATACAAGTAGAAACATATGTTTTCCCCCATAAACATAGCTACAGGTTAGCTACCAACTCCTGTTTCCCCCAAGACTATTCCCAAGTCTCATGCAAGCTATATCTTTTACAAGCTCTTGCTGCTTCTCAACAGGTCTCTTATTAACTATAAACCCAGCGATAGAATATTTAGATAACCGGCTTGTAGCAGCTCCCATCCAACCAAGAGCGAGCCGTCTTTCTGTGGACTACACAACGGTTTGTTTGTGAACCCTGATTTCAACGCACGACTGAGTAATACTCCCACAAGCTGTGTGTAAACCTAGATTCCAATGGTTACCTTCCCTGTCAGCAACAGATAATAGAACATTACTTATTTGCTTTGTTATTCCATGTAACAACTTTTTTCCCCCGTAAGTCTACACGTTGGGTTACCGGCCACTCCGTGTCCCTTCGACATTCCATATAACCACACGTTAAAGTAACAGCTGCGCTTCTTCCAGACAATGGAAAGCAGAGGTCGGTCTCTATACAAGACTCCAGAACAAAAACACAAAATAAAAGACATTATTAACCTGTCATCGTGTAAGTATTTGCAAACTGCATGCTGCCTTATTGCGCTCAGACGGCCACTAATGGAGGGTCACAAAAGGATTTGCCAAGTTGAGACTGTCATATTTACATAGCTCAGTGATGGCTAGAATAGATGAAGTGGTGGTAACCGTGATGGTTTAGATTGGTAAAAATACAAAAAGGTAAACTATGTTTAGTTTAAAAAAAAGAAGAAGACATGTTTACATATTAATGTTTATACCACATCCTGTTCACATCCACTTACTAACAAATCAAATGAACAGTCTGAGATCCCCAACTTTGGGCGGCCATTATGGAAACCAATGTTCCTGTTCATAATGCTACATCTAGAATGTTCCTTGGTGCTTTTTACGTTTATGACCCTTTCACTACAAAGCAACACAGAAAAAAAAATATAAGCAATTAACCACAAAACCTTTTATTCTTGACACATCCATGTAGAATAATATTCCATGCGACTCTTGGACCGTTGACCAGAAACACAACAGTATAGTTTATTACCTATTCACACTACAACTCCGATAAAAGCACCACATATCACCTAAAAATATCTCTACTTGATGTTGGGTTCAGCAAGAAGTTCCGAATAAATCCAGTTACCAATATCAATTGACCCTTTGATTGACTAATCACCCACGGAGCAAATAAATATTATAGAGTTTGATATTTTAACATATTTTTAAGAGGGATATTTACCTAAAGTATGTCGCTAAGCAATATGTCATTAAGACATGAAAAAAAAAGATGAGTGTATTTTAAACTGGGTAGCAAAAAACACCCTATTGGTCTTCCCATATAAAAAACATATGTTTTAACGCATTTCAGAGCAAAGGCTAATTCAAAAACCACAAGGACAGACACTAAATACTGACCTCATCAGGGGCTAATCAGAAGCTAATTGCGTACCGAGGGATGAAACTACATCCAGAAATTGAAACAAACATGCCAATAAGGTATGGCGGTCTCGTGAAACTTCAATACCAAATCTACTATTGTGAGTCCCGAAATTTCACAGTTGAAATATAATCGAAGCAATAACTTTAACAAATACAAGAAAGTAGCAGATACCCAGAATAATATTCTGAAATCTGGTATATCAAAATCTATAATACATATATCATAGGACAAGTAGATTTTTTTCTGCATTTTTATAGAACACGTATAAGGTAAATAATTATATAAAATTACACATTTCTATAATCTAAACAACGAAGAAGCAAAGCTGATCTCTGATTAATAACATCTTAAAATTATTTATTTTAGGGTTTTTTTTAATAAAACATTTAAGTTTGTTAATGTGTAAATATGTAGTTGTGAGAAATTGTTATTTTAGCATAAATTTATTTCTAACCATAGTTTTCCAAAAAATTCATATATTTTTGCATTAATATAACAAACTTTTTAATGCCATCCATTGTTCAGGATTTCTAAACCACAAAGTAATTAAATATTTAAACAGATTAATTTTGCAAAGTAACATTTTTAGCAAGTTATAGAAATCTTTTTTGATTCCATTTTTGAAAACTAGCAAATAAAAAAAAAAGAGCTATTATATATTCCTGAAATCAGTAATCAACAAGGCAATATGTGAAACCCTAAAATAGAAATCGGATACAACGTGTAGACTTATTTAAATTTTTCCAGTGTACATAAAAATTTTTTTTTTTTTTTAAAAATACAAAAAACTATGGCATTTAAAAAAAAAGTGGTGGATCGTGCTTTTAATCGCTATAGAGTGATTAATTATGTATGTTACATTTTTGTGTTTAGTTGATGAAGGTCATAACATCTTCTGATATTAAAAAATGTAAATTAACCCTAAGTGTCTTAAGTGTTAAATCAATATTGTAATTTGACAGAAAAACCTTAAAAAGCTGTTCTTTTATCAGAATTTGCAGGATTTATTAATACAGGTTAAATTATCTATCTATGCTTATCTGTTCGGGCATTCTCACTTATCTGTTACATTGTGACAGTTCACATGCGCTCGAAGTTACCGTCTACAGACTTCACTCCTCCGCGCGCTAATTCCTACTTATTAATAGCTTGGCCTGTTCCTCCCTCCCTATTTGTATCTGTCCTCCATTTGACGTAATCAAAGATGACTCTCTAGTCACTTTTATTTTAACGAGTGTTACATATCACTAAGGCCTACCACTGAGAAGAACATTACGGTATTTATATAGCACCATCCTACTCCGTAGCGCCGTACAATGAGTAAACAGGACATAACAAGTAGTGCATCACATAACAACTTGGCCTTAGGGAAACAAATCTTGGGAATAAGCTCGCTCATGTATAAAATTCATGTTTAAGTTAGGATTATACTTCCAGGAAAGCTTTACATAGAGGTCATGTTATTGTGTACAACACCCACATCCCCTCTCTAAGCGTCCCAAGATAAAAAGTTCAAAAAGAAAAAAAGTGAGTACTATTACACATTAGATTGTGCAGTACTAGCCACAAAAAAAAAATATATAAAAAAAAAACAAAAAGTATAAAATGTAGTATCACTTTAAGCACAGTAGCCTCTACATAACCTCGAGACACAAAGGGTTAACCGCTTTCCCACATGCACCCGTGTTGTCTGCCCTTAAGGCACCTCGGTGGTTAAGAGCACTTAAAATATACAAATTGATGTTATTTCTCATTATACGATTTAAAGGCAGAATAAAAAGCAATCCCTTTAAAGACTGAAATTATAGAATTAGCAGCACTCAGAAGAAGAAGCATGAACCAAACGCCAAATATGATTACAGTAAATAAGGAACTGATCATATTAGACTGGCTCGGCTGATTGCATTACTTCATTTTCCTTAACCCCTTTATGGCTTGAGA